>NW_024387075.1:1397380-1425627 GCF_900408965.1 Simochromis diagramma
ATAAGTAAGCGGAGTGGGCCAGGGAACAGAAATGTCTCTAACATAGGTTGGTGAGAACACAAAGGTAGCGAGGCACAGATGGAGCGAAGGAGAGGGGGAGGAGGAGAAGCGGCGGAGCCTAAGGAACTGCGCTTTGTCACTCCTGAGCAGAGCAGAGCAGAAGACAGTAAGCTGCGCCTGCAGGCAGGGAGACAAGAACTTTGATTGGCAAAAGCAAGTGCTGTCATAAGATTGTCCAGTAAGGCTTTTTTTAAAAACGATAATGCCTAAAAGTACAGTAAAGTATATAACTCATATAGCAGCAAAAGATAAATACTTCGCTAGGAAGCAATGAGGTGCACCAAAGCAGTGGCGATTATTGCAAGGATACAATGGCACAAATTAACAGTGAACACTGCATGGTCAGGGTAAAAGAAAAATGCAAATCCAAAATTAAGACCCAATGATGTAAGAACGTGCCTCTACATAATACTTCTAGTTCTATTTGTAACAACTAGTTGGTACCAAAAGTACAAAAACTATACAATAATAATTTAAAACAGGTATTATTCCATGAAGAAGCAGGAAGGGTAGCCTGCAGGTTGCGTAAGACAAGGGCCTGCTGTCATTATGCTATCTAATGTTCTTGAGACTAAATTATCGCAAAATAAAAACAATACAAAATACAAAAGAAATTACAGATAACTGATATCCATAAATAACATTACGGGACCAAAGATAAATAGCTATGAATAAATATTCAAAGTCAGATTTGTGTGATTGGTTAAGCTTGTAAAGATGGAAGAAAAAACTGACAATAAGGAGCACATGCGGAATGGAGGATTGCTTCTTGTTTTCTTTGATGTGTCAGTGCTAAAAAATGGCTGCTGTTCACAATGTGGATTTATGGATCGTGAATAAAGGGAGGGAATGCGTAATATCTTTTATGTCTTATAAGAGGTGTCTAGATTCGGTCTTTATACAACAATTGCGCTCTACTTGTGGAGACAGGTTCAGGCCTTGGGTCTTGTGCAGCGTCTGTGCATACTTGTCCCCTAGTGTGAGTGGGGAGGGACAGTACTGACAGTATATAAAAGGACTAGCTGGAAAGGGAGAGTGTGGGATCATTTGTGAGCATATATGTGTGGGTAGTTTAATATTTTTTTTCTTCCTGTTCTTTTTCGAGGGGGGCTCGCAGTTAGAAAAGTTTCAATGTGTAGTCTAGGCACCAGTTTTGGGGGGGGGGAAAAAAAAAAAAAAAAAAAACCGTTGTGTGCCTGCAGGGTTTATTGAGGCTGTTGTGAGAGTGGCCACTTACAAGAAGAACAAAAAAAAAAACCACGCACAGCAGAAAACTTCATCCTACGGCCACAAGGCTGGGGAAGCCCAAACAACAAAGATAGGAGAGATAGACAAAACCGAGAGAAAGAAAAGTAGGAAAGTGGGCATTCTCCTCAACTTGTTGGTTTTTAAAAAGCCACAGACAATCAAGGATCACACTTGATCAACGTGTTAGAGGTGCAAATGGTTTTGTGACGTGCCATTTTCTCCATTTATGTACTTTAAACAAACAAAGGCAAAATAAAATTATAGATAAAAAGCTACAAAGTACGATCCAGTTTCAAAAAGCAATGTTTAGATGTGTGGGGCATAATGAAGGATGGAATAATACAAACAATAGGGACACAAGAGTGGAGATGGGCACAGGTAAAATGTGGCATGGCAGGTGGGAGCTTCCCATATATGGAAAAAGATATTAATATAATCTTATAAGTTTGGTAGATTGTCTTGTTGAACTTGTATGAAAAACATTTCAATAAGAGTGAAAACAATATAAATCCAGTGAAGAATTATGATAAAATGAACTTAGGTATGTTTTGGAATATCTTTACTAAAGCAATATGGAGAAGTAATAGGAAAAAGTGCCACTTTCATGAGTAATCATATAATTTTTGACGATTTCTTTCTATAGGGGATAAGTAACATTTCAAATGAACAGGTCAGGTGGCCTGCGTTTATCATTCAGAAGCTTAATCAGCGTATGTAGAAGATGACAGCAAGCACTTTACAGTTGACTATCAGGTGCTGTAGATTAACTTCGGTACCAATTTCGCAGACAAGGCTTGGGAGAATTTGGTGTTTGTTAGCATAAGTTTTCTGTCTGTGACACCGCACGGCCGTTCGGGAAATCCAAAACATTAAGTTGTGAAAAATAGGCAACATTGGCTTGAAGAGTGTTTTAATACTTGTGAAAACACCCTCTAATGGAAATTGAAACTAGAGAGGGAGAAGGACACAGGAGGAATGTGCAGAGACAAACCTGGCGAGCCTGCATGTAGAGAAATAAGAGACAGGCGAAGGCTTGTCGTTCAGCAACTGAAAATTTCAAAATAATAGTCATTTGATATAAACCACCTCTGGGTTTTTATAACTGTGATTTAAAACGTAATCTGTGTTAACTGATCTTTATACTGGCCCTAAAAATCCTTTTTTTTTTTATTTTTGTATCAAAGCCTAAAAACAAGCAGCGGTGAAAATGCTGTAAGTGTAAATTCAAAGAAACAGAAAGTCTATGGGTCAGATTAATTTGAGACAGTTTTAAAAATATCATGGGCACTCACAAATTTGACTCTTTTGACCTTTAGGCATCAAATCAAATGATTAGCAAAGACAAATATCACCTCAATCGAACATAAGAGCTGTAGGAGGAGGTTGTTAAAGTATAAGAACGGCTGAAAATGGCAAAGATGCTGCCAAAGTTTGTGAGGCATATTAAATGCAAAATAGGCTAAATTCTAGCTGGGGTTTAAGGGGAGGCTCCAAAAATGGCAGTTTTTATGTCTTGGGAAATTGACATGAACCTACATAATATCACATAATGTATTAACTGTATCATAGCACAAGGGCTGCTTCATTTAAATATTGGTCGGTGGGGTGGCCACAAAGGGAAATTCCATACCACATATGTGCATCAGAGAGCGCAACTACACCGAACGGCAAAGGGCTATACTAAAAGGTGCATGTTTCATATGTTTATTATTACTAGTTTAATTTTTAATACTAACATGCTGAATTCAACATGCTCAACCCAATATCAACAAGCAAAATTGATGTAACAGACACTCGCAGCAGTCCACTGTAGTCCATTTCAGGCTTTGCCTCTCCAAGTGTGAAATATACAACGCCTGAAGAAGTGGCAATAAGGTGCAGTAACACACAGGGCCCTAGTTTGTACTTATTAGCGTATTTTAAGAACCAACATGAAAATAATGTCTTGCAATTGCTAACAAATTTACATGTAAATACATATTAAGCCGCGTAGCTTAGCTTTTCTGACAATTAAGGACCCGCTTGGAATGTATGTTTTTGCACAAACGAACCGACTTCGTGACTTTAGATTCCTCCTGCTGTATATGCAGACTTCTGCATGCCTGTACATTTCAGCGCTTTGGAGAGGGCAAAGCGTGAACATGGACACGGTGGAGGTGGCATGTCTAAACAACGTTTGGCCGTGATACTGGGTTGGCCTGGTAGGTGAACAGATGTGACGTTGTAGGGCATCCTTTATGAAAAGTTAAAAGTTTGTTTGTAGCAGCTCATTGCCGAGCTGGAACACACACTTTTGACGTTTGGTGGTATTATTACTATGAGCTCAAAGATTTGTTATTGGTATCGTACCAATCACATCAAATTAAGTACCAAATAACTTGGTAGGTGAATGTCCCAACTGGAGACCTCATGAGCAACTATATTAAGCGCCGTAGTCAGCCATTAGTTTCAAATTTCCTGTTTATAGTTCGTACACAATGACCTGGATAGGAGAGGAAGCAACCAGTAAGTGGGTGGCCGCCAAACTCGTTTTTGGGCAAAGAAATGCATCATTTTGCAGCATGATAGTGTATGATGTGGCATGTGCAATCTGTTTTTCCTCAGACAGTGCAAGAGCAGGCGGGCGGTGTGCTCGGGCTTTTTCGTTGCTTGTCTGCGGTACAACATTACACAACCTAACTCCAGGCTAATTTCAGTCACGTGGCACAGAGTGGAAACATGGGCCTAAAGAACCGTTTAGGTGTGGGCAAGAAGTGCAGCTCACGTTTACAATAAAATTGGCCAAAGGATGCCCGGGCAGGAGGTATCTCTGAGTAACCTTCATAGTGCATGGACTAAGTTTTGAGAAACCGCTAAATGCCAACAGCCTCACATGATTTTCACATGCATCTTTAATTCTTATGAACAAAGAAATTGAATTAACACTTGTAATTATATCAGAAATGTACATGGAAGAAGTAAATGTTGATAAACCAAAGTACTGAAAATGCATTTACAGAACCAAAGGTAGCAGAATGTATATAGGTAAGGCTAGGGAGGGAAAGACGGAAGACAAAGTGGGTGGATGTTTAGAAGGGAATAAGCTCAAGTGTTGGCATCTGATTATGTTGATCTGAACGTCCTCGGAACAGTGGCAATCAATCACTGCCTGTTATAAAAGACCCCCAAACCAGAACCAAGACAGGATGAACAAGAAATCGATGTATGGCCAGACTAAACAGATCGCCGCAACTCAGAATGTGCAGACAAGAAGGATTAAAATGATCAGCAGGCATGCAATTTTATGGTAAAACGGTAAAACAAGTGTAGGAGTGAAGCACTCACACCAGAGACACTAAGCGTCTTGTATGTTTGGCAAATACGCTACATGGGAGACGTCAAGTGTGTAATATGTCACACAACGTGCATACACGCAAGACTGTACAGTCTGAAGCACTAAATCCACATATTTGGGAGGCTCTCAAGGTTAAAATAGTTCACATTGCATCTTAACACGGTATATTAATATACCACTAATGCGCGCTCTCAACATGGTCCAGTAAAAGCAAAGCCCAAAAAGACCATTCATCAGCAACAGGCTCGCTTTCTGAGTTAATTAGTAGGGAACAGAGGAGCTGGACGAGAGACAGCTGTGCTGGTTGCTGAAAGCAGAGCGCACGTGGTCTCAGAGTCGCCCTGTGGCCTCGCCACTGAGAGGCCATTTGCAGACATTCATTTCCTCCAATCAATGTCAGGGTCAGGGGAGAGACAAGTGCCGGGACGAAGGGGAATTAGCGAGGAAAATAAGGCTAAATGAGACCCTGGGGAACTGGAGACCACAGAGCAGCTAGCTGTGTCCTACTCCTCTTTCCAACACCGGGATGTATGAGGTTTTCCTCCACCATACTTTTTTTCTTGCTTCAGTCTTCAAAGAACAAAATTACCTCTTCACACTCTCCCCGCCACCGGTGCTTACATGAGTATAAAGATTAGCATTCAACACAGATAGCACTGCTCCTTAAAATCTGCTCGACTAGCTAGTGTACTAGAGAACAGGGACCTATTTGGGTAAAAGTTATTATTAACATGTCCAGTCTTTATTCAAATGAATTGATCTGCTGCAGGGAACAATTGTACATGTCCAAGAAAGCAATGGCAGCTGCTGGTATAGGTACGTACTGGAAGAGAGGAGAGCAGTGTTTAGAGCGGTAGCCAATGAGGAGTTCTGGAGAGGGTGGAAGCTATGAAAATCTTTGTCTACTGTGGCAGGTGGGAGATCGAAGTGTTGAAGGGCGATCGTGGCTCAGAGTTGGGGAGTTCGCCTTGGAATAAAACACAAACTAACTATAGAATAAAAACCTGCTTGGGAGTGTTCATAAGTAAGATTTTTTTTACTCTCAATAAAGGAAAAAAAGCAAAAAGAAACAATGGAAAGAACAGTCTTTAGAGAGTTTCATGATTAAAAACAGTCAAAACACTGTTAACAGCTGTACACATCAAAATCTCCAGTGTTAAATTAACACTGTTGAGTGTTAAATTAACACTTTTGACAGTGTTATATGTTTAAAAGTAACCTAGTCAGTTTTGAAGATTAACAAAGACTAACACTGAGCAGTGCTGATTTTCTAACACTTGAAAATAACTCAAAATGTTAGAAAATGCATACGATAAGATCCACACAGCACAAACAAATGTTTACAAATGTGTACATGGATTTCTGTGTAACTTTTGAGGAGTCACAATATGTGCTCCAATTCATGCACAAATACAAAGAAATTTGACCAAATTTGACCAAACTGTTTTGAAATCCAGACATCTAAACCTGAATAAATTTGCGCACAGACATCAACGGTTATTATTATTATTATTATTATTATTATTAGCATTATAGTCATGTCTAGGTCTTTTCTTGCTTTCTTGCATGTTGCCTTCTTTGTTGCTTTTTTTTTTTTTTTTTTTTTTTTTTAGCTTTTAAAAATGTAATTGGTAATTAGTATCTGGAGTAGTTGGCCTTTATGACCCATAACCAATAAACACCAGCTTGCCTTGCTGTTTGTTGGGTGTGGACGATTGAACCTTGGCTCAGATTGAAATAATTACTTTTGGTGCATCAAAGATAGTGAAGAAATATACAAACAGGATGGGTTTTGTATTGTTTTGCAATAATTTACAAATAAAAAAATCATTTGTTTTTCTCTGTCTCTTATTAAGGTACCTGGATGCCTACCTCAAGACTTTCCTCATCTCAGCAGAACAACATTTTATGTTGGGATTACCAGTGACGTATTATGTGTTTACAGACTTACCAGACAAAGTACCAAACATCACACTTGCTTCTCACAGAAACATAAAGGTTATCCAGGTGGGAAAGCACACCAGGTGGCAAGACATTTCTATGATGCGAATGAGGACAATATCAGAAGCTATAGAGTCAGAGATCCGTCACAGATTTCATTATGTCTTCTGTTTTGATGTGGATCAGGAGTTTAAGGGGAGATTTGGGTCTGAGGCACTGGGTGATTCTGTGGCTTTGCTCCATGCCCACTATTATAAATTACCAAAAGCCCGTTTACCTTACGACAGAAACCCCAAATCTAAAGCCTTCATGGAAACTGGCGATTTCTACTACCATGCTGCTATCTTTGGAGGAAACGTGGCAAAATGTAAAGCATTTGGTAGATGCCTGTTATCTGGCTATCATGGAGGATAAATAAATGATGTGGAAGCTCTGTGGCACGATGAGAGCCATCTAAACAAGTACTTTTGGATTCATAAACCAAGCAGGCTGCTGTCTCCAGAGTACTGCTGGGACCAGAGCATTTGGGACAAGCAGGATATACTTGTCACCCGCCTAGTGTGGGCACCAAAACATTATGACACACTTCGTACTGCTAGATCGAAAATCAAAGTTGGAATTATTTTATAAGCAAGGGGCTAGCTTGTTTAACGTTATATATAGGCCTTATTTTTATTGGATTATTTGACAAGTGAGCTAGTAGAATAGCTCGTCTTCCTTTTCTGAAAACTCATCTAATCCAGCTAGGTAAATCTAAATGTTTAGGCTTGATGGACTGTTGTTTCCTTTTTGTAATTATGTTGCAATATTATATATTATTTTGTAAATATTTTAGGTTGTGACTAAATCTGGAGACTTTAATTATAGCTTGGTGGCTAACAAAGGTGAAAATTCTGCTCATGTACTACAATTCTTAACATACCATAAGAGAAGCATATCCTCTAACCCGTAGGTTTTTGTGGAATATTTATGGTTTCAAGAAGACAGACAGAAGTGAATTAAAAGGCCTAAAATCCAGCTTTCGTGGGTGTAATGTGACAAAGAGTGCAGTGACAGAGATTTATGCATGTGCTTTTGCTGATAGTTATTTTTGCTTTAATCAAATCATGAATCTAATCAAAATATGATCAAGAGGTAATAATTTAAAAACAAAGTGATTTTATTATGCATGGGCAATCAGAAGAAGTAATTTTTGGGTGTATTGTGATTGATAAATACTGAAGTTCACATATTTACTGATATAAGGAGAGAAAGCAAATTCTAAGTTACCATGAAGTAATCAGAATTGAAAACTGTATGTGAAGTACAAAGAGCAATGTATTTCTAATCAAGATGATAAGAAGATGATAAGAAATCAGGCTAAAATTATGCAAACTGAAGTGAAATTATGTTGAATAAATGTGACAATTGTAATAAAGTAACTTTTACTACAGAGATAAAGTGAGGCAGAGAAAGAACACTGAGATGTGCTCAACATCAAATGGTTGGACTGACAAAACACTGGATGATGGCCATAAGATAAGATAACTTTTTATTGTCATTGCACAGTCATACAAAGTACAGTAGTACAATGAAATTGGAAAACTGTCCTACGTCGGCACTACATATAACACAACACGACACGATATGACACATCACAACGCAACACAAACAACACAACACGGTATATTAACTTAGTATAAAAAAAGAAGAATAAGTGTATGTGTATTGCACACTGTTATTATTGCACATTAATTATTATTGCACCTTCTTATAAATATTATTATTGTTATTGTTTAAACATTGTTACCTCCCCCCTAAAAAAGTCCAGAGAGGTAGCCAGTCAGGTCAGCTATTTGCATTGATCAGGGCTATTGCCCTGTTGTAAAAGCTGTCCTTGAGTCTATTTGTTCGGGACCTCAGCAGCCTGAACCTCCTGCCAGACGGCAGCAGCTTAAACACCCGGTGTCCTGGGTGTGTACAGTCCCGTAGGATGCTGCGTGCCCTCTTGAGACAGCGAGTGCTGTACAGGTCCTTCAGGGAGGGAAGAGGTTGTCCAATGGTTTTTTTGGGCCATATTGATGACCCTCTGGAGTGCCTTTCTGTGTGCTGTGGTGCAGCTGGAGAACCATACACTGATGCAATATGTCAGCACACTTTCAATGGAGCAGCGGTAGAAGACGGTCAGCAGCTCCTTCTTCAGGTCCATTTTTTCTGAGGATTCTCAGAAAGTGGAGACATTGTTGGGCCTTCTTTAAGACCGCAGAGGTGTTAGAGCTCCATAGGAGGTCTGTGTCTATGTGCGCACCCAGAAACTTGAAACTGGAGACCCTTTCCACGCACTCCCCGTTGATGCTGACAGGCTGCAGCTCGGACTTCCTCCTTCTGAAGTCAACTACCAGTTCTTTTGTCTTGGTGGTATTGAGGTCCAGGTTGTTATCTACACACCAATCTGACAGCCTCTGAACTTCAGCTCTGTACGCCGTCTCATCTCCCCCTGAGATGAGCCCCACCACGGTGGTAATCATCTGCAAACTTGATGACTGTGTTGTCTGGGTGGGAACTAACACAGTCATGTGTGTACAGAGTGTACAGTAGGGGACTCAGTACACAGCCTTGTGGAGAGCCGGTGTTGAGGCTGAGAGCTGAGGAAAGATGAGGCCCCACTCTAACTCTCTGTACACGGTCTGAGAGGAAGTCTCTGATCCAGCGGCAGGTGGTAGAAGGAAGTCCGATTTCCAGCAGTTTAACTATTAGTCTGTCCGGGAGTATCGTATTGAAAGCAGAGCTAAAGTCAACAAAGAGCAGCCTGGCGTAATGGCCCTGCACTTCCAGGTGAGAGATAGTGGTGTGGAGCGTTGTAGCAATGGCCTCTTCAGTTGATCTGTTAGCTCTGTATGCGAACTGGAGCGGGTCGAGTGTGGGTGGCAAGCAGGACATGATGTGACGTCGGACCAGTTTCTCGAAGCACTTCATTATAACAGGTGTTAGAGCAACTGGTCGGTAGTTGTTGAGGCTGCTAATGTTAGTACGCTTTGGCAGTGGGACAATTGTGGCTGACTTTAGGCACGGCGGGATGCAGGACTGGGACAGTGAAGTGTTGAAGATCTTAGTGAAGACCCCAGCCAGCTGGTCTGCACACTCTTTTGAGTAGTAATATACCTGCACTTTTTTTTGCCACCCCCACTTCCCCTTTTCCCCTCACCACTTCCCCTTTCCCTAATATACCTATATTTTTTTGCCCCCCCCCCCACACACACACTTCAGTTCAGGGATCATATGAGCGTTTAATAGCGTTTTATTTAATGAAACCATTATGTGTTTTAATTAAACTCTTTTTAAAGGGTTGTATAGGTCTCAGAGCTCTGTTATTTAGACATAGATGATTTAATTTAACTAGTTTAGGGGTATTTTAACTAGTTAGGAGCATTTAGCTTTTTCTTTAGTGCTCTGAAACACACAGAGGTTAATAGTTTCAAACAGAGTGCCACAAATAACAGGTATCCCTTTAGAAATAAACAGTGATACTTCTAAAAACCTTGTATTCCCACACAGCATTTAATTTAACTAGTTTAGGAAGATTTCACTTTTCTAATAGTTTCACAGGCTAAATGTTTTTAAACAGAATACCACAAACAAGATGTATCCCTTTAGAAATAAACTGTGATACTTCTAAAAGCACATATTCACACCTAGCCACACTAGCACTGTATCAACCCCCAATGTTCCTTTAATGCAACTAGCCCTATAATTATCTACTAGTCACAAACACAAACCTTTAGTAATAAACTTTTCTTGTGTTACTTCTAAAATCTACAGATTCTTAACTCTGCAACAGTTAGACAGAGGGGGTTACAGTTAGGCCCCCAACAGTCAGCAAAACAAGTCATAAAACAATAAAAGAGGCTCCCTTATCAAGAGCATCCCAGCACACATCCCAACTGTAGTTCCATTACAAACAGTTTCCTTTATCTTATCATGTCAGAGGCCAACTGAAACCAAGTCCACCTATATAAAAAACACCCCATCAGACACACAGTATTTTCCTCAGCACTTCACAACTGCCGCAAGGTATAGCGTTTTAAACTTTTTATTTTTTCGGATCCCAGACACACGGTAGTTAGCACACAGTTTGGACATGTAGAAAACATCATTTGTTTGGAACACATCAGCAGAGAGGTAGAATTCATAGCTGTTCATAAGAGTTTAATTTAATCAAACCTCATTTTACGGATCTAAGTGGCTCCTCATCACTAGCCAATTCACCATTTTTATTTAAATATCTGAATTTTCAGAATGAGGATCCAAGCGGGACACAGAGGCTGCTAGTTTTAACACACCAGAATGCAAATATAAATAAAAGCCTGACTATCCTGAGAGCCTAGCTGCAGCGACACCTTTCTTTCACACGGATTCCTGGATGTGCGTTGGAGCCGACTTTGCTACCCGCACAGAGCGTTTCTGCCAGTCGGGCGCTGCTTATACAATAGAGAAAAGCAACAATAAAGCGTGTTTCTCTACTCCAAGAAATCCGAGGGCCTTTCACACAGTAAGCATGTCTGTTATACCCAGCGCATAAATGTCTCTGTGTTAGCGCGTGTTGTGTTGAGGAATTGTTGAATTGTTTTTAATGGCACTTTTTTTGATGAACTGCAGATGATGATGAATTCCTTTTTATTGTAGAAACTGTCCCTAAGCTATTGTTGCTCATACTTACTGAGTTCCCTAGCTACTTCCTTACTATGTCAGTAAACCTTTTGAAAAGGAAGCTGTTGTAGATTTAAAGAAACATCTTAATTGAAGCAAAGGCAAAAAATTGGAATGAATTTTATGTGACTGTTCATATTAAAGCCAACAAGTGAAAATCCAAAAACGGCTCCAATCCTTTGTATTAATGATCTCTCTCTCTCTCTCTCTCTGTGTGTGTGTGTGTGTGTGTGTGTGTGTGTGCCCTCACAGAAGGAATGTCACGCCAGGAGCTTTTTCAAACGCATCAGTTTTTTACAAGAAGTGTAGCTCATACAATGGTATAAATGTATTATTTGCGATACTTTATAAATATGAACCTCTAAAGGTTTTGAGTTCGTGCAAATTGTGAATCAAGAATCTAAATATTTGTGTCATAATGATTTCTATAAAAGCATTTTGTGTATGGGGATAATGTGACAAATCTTTTGTGACCCTATTAATGATCAATGGTAATTGAAGAGGAACCCTGGCTCTGGACATTTTCATGACAAGTGACAGCGCAGACATGTGCTAACGAGAGAACATGTTTTATCATCATAAAGACTGTGATATGAAGCATCGTTAAAGTGTCACTTCAGTAATGCTGACTCATGTTTTTAATAGATGACTTAAAACACTAAACACTAATTTCTGTGGTTATTTTAAGTTTACAGAATATAACATGTGGTAAGACGACGAGTTTTACTTCTCACCGTCCGTGTTATGTGTATCTATTTATCATGTATGCTACTTTGCTCTACGGACTGTAAAATGTTTCATTGTGTTCATGAAATAAACCAGACTTTCACTGTCTGCATCTTTTACTGTTTTTTCTGCTTTTGTTCACTCCAAGTTTGACAAAACCTACAGATATCCAGATTTAACTCGCTAACAATGTGGAGCAGTCACAGTGTATTTAGCTGCTTTTTCCCTGAACACAACCAACTGAGAGAAACGCTTGTAGTCATCCACTTTGGTCATTTTGAACGTTGAAGGAGATTTGTTCCATAGACACCTTATACTAGTGTTTCCTGCACTTAATCCATCACTACTATGTTATATTTAAATCCAGATTCCTTTTATAGTTTGCAGTGAAATTTGTTAAACCGTTGCTTAATGGGACAGAAGTACAAGTCACTCTTTACTAACACATTTGTAGATAAGTTTATTGCTGAACGACACAGCTAGCAGTCTCACACACTCTTTAGGTTTTTCAAGTTTTGTGTGTAATAGTTTAGTCTATCAAACCTTACCCTTTTCTCCCCAGTATCACAACAGTATGACTCCCAAAGTACGGCTCAGTAAACAACCTATGATTCTAAAGCCAGAACAGAAAGATACAGTTGGAAGATGAATGATTGCGTTTTTATGATGCATAGTAAAAATACCCCCTCTTCTTCTTCTCTGTGTTGTTCTTGTTCTTGTTCTTGTTCTTGCGTCTCTGTGTGTGTTTGTGTGTGTGTGTGTGTGTATGCCTTAGAAGTCAAATAATACATTAGCCATTAGCCAGAAACATGTTTCCCCACTTTCACAATGCTGAGGTGTCAAATCCACAACCCCCAACAAATGGTTTGTTACACGTGGGTGTGAAGGGCAAGCTTTACTTACACAGCCTCACACACAGTAGATTTTTAAACTTTTTTGGGTACAGTGGTTTAGCCACAGATGCAACATCCACTTTTGATAAAGATCACTCCACCTGTTTATATCTTAAGAAATTAAGCATCTTTATTAAGCTCTTATTTATAAATGTCTACACAATAATAGACACCGTGTGCTCTGTGACATTATAGTCTTCTACATCTGCTTCCATTGGTTTGCATTTTAACCTCCCAACCTTTCAGGTAGTTATGAACGACTTATATTTCTAACATTTTGTGATGTAAAAGTGAACCATGTTTTTTTTTTATTTTCTGTTTGATGGAAGGACTTAAGACACGAGTTATTTAAACAATTCTAAATGACAGTGTGATGGCCATAGTACTTTATGTGGGCCAAATGTGTTAAGGATAATGTTTATCAATGTAAAATTGCAAAGAACCTTTGAATAGGTTATATCATTTTCTAAACAGATACCTCAGAAGCTGTACTGTCAGCCCTATGTATGTAAGGTAAAACTTTCCACAGTACTTCCACTTAAGTAACTAAATGCATAAAGTCACCCTTACCAATAATCCACTGCTCCTTGAAAAAAGTAGCACAAACAGACAACTGACTGAGCAATGATAAGTAGAGCTATCCGAGGCCGATACTTAAGCAGAAGAAAATTAAAAGTTGTTGTTTTTGTGGCTCGAAAAATTAAAGAAAGTATGTTTAATAATTCAACAAGACCCGCACCTTCAACACATGTACATTCAAATTTTGGAACAGGCTCAACATTGCTGTTGTTCAATAGTTTTTATCCGTTCAAAAAAGTCATTTTACGGCTTTAATGTTTCCAGCTGATAAGGAGAATGAGTGCATTTCAAATGTGCGTCCAAAGGCTTTAAACATCTGCTTTGTCTGTAACGACAGTATCAAACTACAGAGCATTGTTTTTACTAAAATGAAACATTTTCAGATGAAAATTTGGCTGCTTTTTGGGGGTTTTTTTCTCTGTAACACCCCCCTCAATGCCATTTTTAGGATATTTTTGGTGATCCCATTTTTTCATATTTATGCTTTTGGGACTGAGGGTATCTAATACGCATGTTGTCACTGTGTTTTGTACTACCAGCTGTGAGGGCTCTGCTTTTGCTTTGAGCAGTCTGTTTTTATTTTGTCTCGTTAGTGTGTGTGTTTTTCAAACGAGATCCTCGTCAGTTTGATTTTGTTACCACAAACTTTGTGTGAAGTTCACAACAGAGGTAAAGAGATTTAAACACACCCGTTTAAGGAGGCAGGGGTTGGACCACCTGCACAGGGCTGGTGAAGCAGAGAGTGTCAGTGTCATGGTCCTGGGCCATGTTGGCCCAGCAGTCTTAGTATTCATGTCTTTTTGTATTTTGTTCCTTATTTGATTTCCCCTTGTGACTTTTATCCCCTGTGTGCCCCTCTATGTATCTGTGAGCCCTCGTCTCCCCTCCTTGTGTTTCATTCCATGTTTCCCCAGCCCACTATGCCCGTGCTCTCTCTCCTCCTGTCTGCACCTCTGTGTACTTCCTGTTTTACTTTGACAGTCTCCCGTCAGTGTTGTTTACTCCTGCCATGTCTTGTTATGTTCATCTGTGTCAGCTGTGTTCCCCGTGTGCTTCCACTTCCCTCGTTAACCCTCTGTGTATTTATGTGTGTGTCTCCCTCAGTTCGGGGTCGTGTCGTCAATGTCTCCTCCCTGAACCTGTGTGTCTTTCTGTGTTCCCTCGGTCTTCTGTTAGTATTCCCAGTTTAGTTCTGTTTCTTTGTGAAGCCTGCAATAAAGCAGTGATTTTGAGTTCAGCTTTTTGTCTCCGTGAGTTTTGCGTTTGGGTCCTCTTCTGCCTCCACACAGCCAGTTCATGACAGTACGACGCGACCAGTAATGGACCCAGCAAACTCCCTACGGAACCGGCAGCGTTCAGACTCCGCCTTCCCTAACGAGAGGAGAAGGCAGGAGGCTCGGCATGCCCGGGAGCGCGAGTCTGCCTTTTCTGGGACTCGATTGGCTCTAGGTGGGCCGCGCAGTCTCCAAACTGCAAACGCTACTGCCTTTTCCCCACCTCGTCCCCCGGTGATAAGAGTCGGAGGGTTCAGCCTATCGCCTGCCACAACTCCTCCGGCCTTCTCAACTTCCGGTTCACCTCCCCAATCACCGCCCACGTCCCGCGCAAAGAAGAGGGTTACTCGGCGGCCGAGGAGAGATTTCGTGCCTCCGACAAGCAGCCTATCTCCGCTGCAGTCCTTTGCGCTCTTCCTGGGACTTCCACGCTCGGAGCTGCACAAGCTCCCTGTCTCTTCGACGCAGCCCGGCCCGTCATCGGCTCAGTCAGCCGACGTCTCTGAGGTGCCTGCGTCTACAGCCTCGGGAACTCACGGCACAGTTCCCAGGAAAAAAACGACGCTCACGACGTCGCCACTCTAAAGTTACTGAGCAAACTCCGGTGGTGAGTGAATCTGACTGTTTCTTCCATGCCACTTCCAAGTCGGACCGACTCGGACAATATTCTGTTCCTGAGTCCGCAGTTTTCCACGTCTGTAACACATCAGAGACGAATAGTAAGTTTGAAAATGACTGTGTTTCCAGGCCTCATAACGTTTCTAAGTTCACCTCTGCACCTATTAAGCATGAGACTGAGTTCATTGCCCCCCTAGAGACTGCTGTTCAGGCTGAATTAAAAAATTCTGGCACTGTAAACTCTGTGCGCATCATCCCAGAGGCCGTTAACTCTGTGTCTGGTAATTCTGGGTCAGTTAATCCAGAGCCTGCATTACCTACCCTCACGCCCATGTTTGCTAATCCTGGATCCTTCTGTACAATGACTGTTTTAAAGACTGCTACTTCTAACATGGACAGCTTAAGAACAGCAGAGTTGCTAAAAGTGGCCTGCCATAAGTCTCTGTTTGCTGAAACTGTGTTTGGCTCCACTAACTTGGTTTTCCCAGTGTCTGTTACTGCTCCTGAGCTCAGCTCTCCAACTCCAGTTCCTGTAACCAGGGCAGCGCGGGCCCAGCTTTCCCCTGCTCCCGTATCAGTTCCTCGGGAGAGGGTGGCTGAGGTCCAGCTGGTCCCTGCTTCTGTCCCCAGCCTGGCAGAGGCTCCGTTCATCCCAGCACCCGTACCTGCTCCTCGGGTGGGGTTGATGGACACCCAGCCGTCGCCTGCGCCTGTTCCAGCTCCCCGGGTGAGGTCAACTGTGACCCTGCTGGCTCCTGCACCCGTCCCAGTTCCTCGGGTGGGAGCGGCAGAGGTCCAGCTAGCTCCTGCACCTACACCGGCCCCCAGGGTAAAGGCAGCCAGAGCCCGGCTCGTCCCTGCACCCGTATCTGTTCCTCGGGTGGGGATGGCTGGTGTTCGGCCAGGCCCAGCACCCGTTCCTGTTCCTCGGAGGAGAGCAGCCAAGAGTCAGTCACCTGTTCAGTCACCAGTTCAACTACCTGCTGACCCACCATCACTGCAACCACCACTACAACTTGCACTTCTGTCCATAGCGCAGTCATTAGCTCAGTTATTAGCACAGTTTCCTGTTTTGTCACCAGCTCAGTCTCTAGCACAGTTATCAGCTCCATTACCTGCTCAGTCATCCGCTCTGTTACCACCTCGGTTTCTTGCTCCATTGCCTGTTCGGTTATCAGCTCAGTCATTAACTCTGTCATCAGCTCAGTTCATAGCTCAGCAACCCGCTCAGACACTGTCAATCTCAGCTGGAGGCCTTTGTGGCTTTCTCTGCCAGCTGAGGACTGCGTGGTACTGACGGACTTTGGACAGACTGTTTGCCCTGCACAGCCCCAGCCGTTGCATCCCAAACCGACTGCGTGCCCTGTGCAGCTACAGTTAGCGTCCGCTGAGCCAGAGGTCTCCGCACCAGCTGGCTCTGCGTCTGTTCTTGCTGGGGGTTCAGGAGGACCCCTCCAGCCGCTCCTCGTCTCTGCTGGGGGTTCAGGAGGACCCCTCCAGCACCTCCTCGTCTCCGCTGGGGGTTCAGGAGTACCCCTCCAGCACCTCCTCGTCTCCACTGGCGGCTCTGGTCAGCCCGGCCAGCACCTCCTCGTCTCCGCTGGAGGGTCCGAGGGGCCTGTTCAGCCGTTGCCTGGTCCGGCATCAGCATCAGCTCCGCCTTCGCCCGGTCCGGCCCCTGCATCGGCTTCAGCTGCACCCACGCCCGGTCCAGCCTATGCATTGCCTTCAACGTCGCCTGGTCTTGTGGCTGCCACGCCACCGTCTGGTCCTGCCTCGTCTGATCCTGTGCCCACCAAGCCTCTACCAGTACGCCCGACGCTGGAGAGCCGCCGTCTTCCCCGCGGCCGGCCTCCGGACCCGCTCTGCTGCCACTGCCGTCTTCCCCGCGGCCGGCCTCCGGACCAGCTCTGCTGCCGCTGCCGTCTTCCCCGCGGCCGGCCTCCGGAACCGCTCTGCTGCCGCCGCCGTCTTCCCCACAGCCGGCCTCCGGACGCGCTCTGCTGCCACTTTTCACGTGGCCGGCCCCCGGAACAGCCGAACTGAACTTTTGTGGTGTCGACCTTCTGACCTCTTTGGACATTTGCCTCCCTGTTTTGAACTGTTTTTGTGTCTTGGTGGACTCAGTTTTGGTTCATGCTCCTCGTCTTTTGTTTGGTTTCGTTCCCTCCGTCCTGGTCCCCCGCCTCCCGCCCTGGGTGGGTTGTTTCTGTTTGTCTTGTGTTTTGGTTCTCGGGTTTGGGCTGTCGGGAGCCAGCCCTTGAGGGGGGGGGATGTCATGGTCCTGGGCCATGTTGGCCCAGCAGTCTTAGTATTCATGTCTTTTTATATTTTGTTCCTTATTTGATTTCCCCTTGTGACTTTTATCCCCTGTGTGCCCCTCTATGTAACTGTGAGCCCTCGTCTCCCCTCGTGTTTCATTCCATGTTTCCCCAGCCCACTATGCCCGTGCTCTCTCTCCTCCTGTCTGCACCTCTGTGTACTTCCTGTTTTACTTTGGCAGTCTCCCGTCAGTGTTGTTTACTCCTGTTAGGTTTTGTATTGTTGATTGTCATTTATGCTTAGAAATATTTAACCATATATGCTTAGAGGTGTATAATCAATTGTGTAGTGATAGGATGTGTGATCTTTAGCAGGCTGCAAAGGCTTGGTGTGCATTCCACTCTGGAATGCACACCCTATATCCTGGGAGCATGGGAAGAGGTCGTACCTTGTTTTATTGTTTTATGGTAGGATAAACGTGGCTATATTTGTTTTAGGCTAAGTGCCTTTTGTTTAGATGAACTGTTGGACTTCCAGACCAGCAGGTTTAGGGAAGTCATTTATGGGGTCACACTCTGACCCCACACACACACACACACACACACACACACACACGGTACTCTTTGTTTGTATGTAGACGTCATATGTTAATGAACCTATGCATATTCATGTAACCTCAATAAAAGAGCAGTGTTACGGGGGAGCGGACGAGAGCAACTGGGGTCAAGCGAAGGAACGGCGTTTGTCCGGTTCTCTCCCGTGCACGAGAAAGATGAAGAACTTTGCCTACTTCGTGCCTTGCTTGCTGTGTAATTATATTGTCTTCAACGTTCCAGCGAATAGGCTCAAGCTACGAACCTATCAACTCCTGCCATGTCTCGTTATGTTCATCTGTGTCAGCTGTGTTCCCCGTGTGCTTCCACTTCCCTCGTTAACCCTCTGTGTATTTATGTGCATGTCTCCCTCAGTTCGGGGTCGCGTCGTCAATGTCTCCTCCCCGAACCTGTGTGTCTTTCTGTGTTCCCTCGGTCTTCTGTTAGTATTCCCAGTTTAGTTCTGTTTCTTTGTGAAGCCTGCAATAAAGCAGTGATTTTGAGTTCAGCTTTTTGTCTCCGTGAGTTTTGCGTTTGGGTCCTCTTCTGCCTCCACACAGCCAGTTCATGACAGTCAGGGGAGATGTGCACTCTCTGACATTTTCAGTGCAGGTGTCATTTATACACAGGCTTCTGTCATGTCATTCATTTCAGTCAATTCATATTGTTATAAAAGTACATAATTAACAAATGTATTAGGAATCATTTTAGTTAGCATTGATCTTATACAAGGTAAAATGCATCCTACATCCAGACATTAACCAAGCTATCCAGCCTTGTGGTGCATCCACTGTCGTGCGATTCATCATGTATTTCTGCAAGTAAACAACTGAATGTCAAAAGTCAAACAAGAAGAATCATCATTCTCAAAAATCATATGTCACTACAATCCAACTGTATACAGACATAGGCATTCAAACACATCAGTTTACTTTATTGTTTGTCCATGTGGCTCTCAGCTAACTTCAAAGCTGTAGCCTGGTCAACACCCTTCTTTATGACTCCTATCAACCCCCCAAATCCTCTCACTGTAGGCATCCTGTGGGGGTTAGAGTCAACTGGTGAATTATCTGCATTTACAACTCTTCTCCTGTCTTGTTGTCACCGCAGAAAAAGCTTTGTAAAGGAAATTGGATCAAGCTGTTTTGATCTTCTTGGCTCAAAACCTCAACCAGCTTAGAGAAGTGTTCATGATGTAAATTGAGACAAAAGGCTTCTCTGTTTACATCCTTCTTGCAGAAGACAAAAGAATAGGTGATGTTGCACAAATTCCATGGTAAATCTCCAACTTGGACTAATCCATTGCCCTTCATATACATAGGCAATTGGCCTGTTTCCAGTTCGTTTAGCTGTTCAATGTCCTGCAGCGAGTTAGATACTTGGAGTCAGACTAGCAGGTCTGTCGTACCAGAGCAGTTCACCTTCCCAGCTACTGGTGAATCAACCTTCCATTCAGGTTCAGAGCAGTTGAAAAGTTGGCAGTGTTCCAAGTACGTTTACTCCTGGATGTGTTGCTAAGGCAACCAAACAAACTGTCTCGCTCTCCGTGATGCTATATGGCCACAGTCCAGAAGAATGTGTAGCCAGTGGCATCACAAGCATAACCATTGGTCTCGTTCTTTATGTGAGTGGTTGTGTTCTTAAACTGCCACCAGTAGTTGTTGAAAACCCATGCGGGTACTGGGTGTGGTTTGCTCTGTCCCAGTGCGCTCCCTGTCATCCCACTCTGGGTCCACAGGCTCAAGAAGATGCACAGCACATTCCCAGCCATTCTGATGAGTATCTGAGGCTCAGTTGGTTTCTTCACCGGATTGAGACGAGGGGCCCTGGAGGCTTTCCCCCCCTTTGTACCTGGTCTTCCTGCCACTTACTCCGAGCTGGCCTGGATGTGTGTCACCTTCTTGCAGTGCGCTTGATGTATCCAAGTGTTTCTTCCAGCAATCTTCACTGCTGTGGTCGTCGTTAGCAGCACCTTCCCATCGTGGACTGGATCAGCATTTCCTCTCCATGGCTTTATCAATATCCAATCTCCAGACTTCAGACTCTGCTCCTGCGGAGAAACAGAATCATCTGGCAGGTCATTTGTTCTCATGACTTCTTTACTTTTAAACATTTCAAGCATCTAATCTGCTAATATGCTCTCTCTTCTGCTTTTCTATCATCACTACAGAAGACTAGAACTCAAAATGCTCTAACATATATAATCTCAAAAAGTCAGACTGTTCTCTGTTGGAGTAATCCTCATGTACATCTTAACTAATTCTATACAGTCTAACCATGTGCTGTCTGTCTTCCTAAGTCTAAACTTTACTGTTCCATTAGTTCTCTCTGCCTGCAAATTTTTTTTTTAAAGGTATTTAATCCTAGAGTGAGTATAAACTACCTCTTCCATCATACTGTCCCTCCTGTGGAGACATGGCATAGCCGATGGCTCAAAATAGCAGCTTATACAAATTCTTAGGCAGTATTGGTTTATCACACAGATAATAAACACCATCCTGCAAGCTCGCTCCCTCTGTAAGTCACAACTATTTTCCTGCAGTAGGTGAGTGGCCCTACATGTCTGCTGATGTTGTACTGCTAAAATGTTAACACCATGTTCTACTAAAGCTCCCTCTCTTGTGATGTTATCTGCAAAAGCATTCCCTAATGCAACTGGATCTTTCCCTCACATGTGTGCTGCACATTTACAAAAGGCAATTCTACTGGGTAATAACACTGCCTCCAGCAGATTTTGCAAGAGTTTGGAGTGTTCTACAGGTTTCCCTTCACACCTCGTCTCACCCACTACACTACAAAGAAATGTACTTTAGCAAATACATACTGGCTATCAATGTATATTGTCTCTCTGCACCTTTACACGCTTCCATTAAAGCTAGAATCTTTTCCTCTGTCCCTCTGCTGTTGTAAAACTCAACCCATCAACAAACCAAACCTTTCCCTCAACGAGTGGCACATCTGTTAAGTCATCCCTCGGCTTACACTTTTTCTCCACGTGCTACTCATGAAAAGTGCCATCTTTTTTCGTTGGCAAAAAGGGTTGATGGATTCAATTCTGCACCGCTTTATGGTTATGTGTGGTTGTGATAGTAACATTAAAGACAAGTGTCTTGTAGGTGACAGAAATGTAATTTTAGGCTGCAGTAGTAGACATCTACCTCGTGTGGAACTAACAATGTCAAAAGGTGAAATAAACTATTTCCTGAAACATTGTACAGCTTAAGCTGCTGCACATACTGATCTCACGCATGGAGGTAAAGCACGAGCAACTAGAGCTAATATTTTAGGATAGTAAGTTACTGGCTTCACTTGTGGAAAAAGTGCTGTTAGTTATTTCACAGTCACCTGGCATTTGTGTTGTTCACAGAACCACAAGTCCATCGCTGGACCTCCTCTGTGCTGTCACTTTTTGGAGCTTGGCACGCTCCCTCAGGTTCTCTTGTTCCAACGCTGCTGAAGATTTTTAAGGCAGAGCACGTCGTACACCTTAGTTGTCTTCCTCAATGTTAACGTCGAAACTTTTTCATTTATTTAAGATTTTGCTGTGGAAAGTCTCCTCATGACGATCTCTTGGAAGCCCAGTAGCACAGCTCTCTACGCGATGTCTGCTGTGCTGAAGGTGATCTCCGATCCTCCTGAAAACTCTCTCCAGGCCTCAGCTTCCATCTTGTGGACGATCCCCTCAGCGACTCCTTCTCGTCATGGCACCTCACGACGTCTACAAATTTAAAAAATGACACTCCTCTCGCCACACAGCTTTCACCATGTGTCAACTCCCCAATGAGACATGTACAAGAATGTTGCACAGTCTCCCTAAAACAATCTCCAGGGTTTGTCCCTTGGAGCAGCTTCACTCCAAGCTGTAACCCTGTGTAAAAACACATTAGTCAGCAAATAAATGTTTAGCTTGTTTAACTCCCAGCTCCACCCAGAGCCTGTATCCTAGAAGACAAAGTCTTTAAGTTAAAACAACTTCACATTTGCAACCAACTGCAGCTCATAAGTGTAATAAAGTATTCAGCATCACAGAGACAAGTATCATTGCAGGTTTATTCTAAACTCATTAAACTCCTACTTTTTTCCATAATTTGTTCCAAATCATTTAACATCTCAACGTCATTCCACATTGTAATCAGTGACTTCCCTTAAGTTTGTCACTCACCATGAGCCCAATAGTGGTCAGATAATGAGCCCCATGTAACTGTTCTGTAACCACTGCACATCTGTTCAATTGTCACTTGTCTGTCTGTGCTGAATCCTTTAGAAGCACTCTTAAGGAAAAACAAATATTAGCCAAACACACGGTTCATCCTGGTTGTCAGGTGTCGGCCATCCAGATTCCAGAGGTGCTGTGGAAGGTCATAAAGTTAACACTCTGCTGTGAAAAAAGTAACAATGGTCTCATCACAGTATGTCTCAAACTGTATTAATTTCTCCCCTGTAACATTCACATTTTCTCCAACATTTTCTCAACAACACAGTGTACCTTCATCACCAACATATAGCCTGTAACTACAGTTTTCTTCACACAAAATCTCAGTAATCCTGTGGTAGAAAAACATCATTAAGTTGTGTCCTGCTGTAAATCACATGATCAAATCACATGATTAACCCTCTGCTGTAGAAAAGAAATGTAACTGTTAGCGCTGCGCAGGTGTATACACTCTGTCTCACAGTAATCTCTGTGAGCAACACAAGGTAGTGAATAACACACCCATGGTAAATTCACAGACACAAAAAATTTTAAACTAAAAAGGTTAAATTTGCAGAGTTCACATAGTCATGTGACCCAAGTTTCCTCCTGTGGTCTCCTCCTGCTCCTGCAACATAGACACACACAGAGATACATCCACACCTTTGTCAGGTGGGGGTTAACTTCACACAATGGTGTTAAGTCAGTCATTCTTGTCAGCTTCCCCATTTATTTTAAAATTCTCACTCATTCACTCAGTGATTCTTTCTTTTGCTGATTGTGGAAATTATCGTCGCATTCGTTTCCACGCTCAGCAAAATGACGTCATTTCAAAAAGAAAAAGAAGAACTTTAGATCGGATTACCTCGCTGAATCCTTTTGGACAGGAACTCATTTTCTAACTGTCCCAAATAAGTGGCTTCCTCATGAGCCCTTTTTAATTTTGGAGAAGCTCACTTTGCAACAGTTTTCTCGACGACGAGTCATATAGCGCTTCTGTTCTAATCGTGCAGATCTGCTCAAACAGAGATCATCAAACCAAACTTTCAGGGCACCATGAAAGTAACAAAATAAAAGGAAAGAAAGAAAATAAAGGAAAGCAAAGGAAAGAAAGGCCTTGTTAAAGTCATGACACGTGTTCTTCATGCCGGGGGATAAATCGTAACAACCCAATTGGCAGGCTCAACTTAGTAACAAAAGACAAATCAACAGCCAGTTTAATCTCAAACATTCATCCAATCACACACAACATACAGCATAACCCTGTTGTCTTAGCACATAATAAGTTTCTTCTCATGTAACTAAATGTGTGCCATGTTAAAACGTCTTCACACACCAGAAACTCACAATCAGCTCACTCATTTAAGACCTCTCATCAGCATTCTGTTTTCTCCTCTATGATGCAACCATCTCTCCTCCTATAATATTCAGTCCACTAGTCTATGTATCACTTTCATCTTACTAGTGACTTGGACAAGATGACAAAAGAATCTCATGCTTAAGATGCTGTCTGGTCTTCATGAATATCTTTGTATGTGTATATGCATGTAGGGTTAGTATGGTTAATGCATTTTCTGTATGTTTTTGTGTTCCTCTCTCATCACATTTTCATTATTCTCATCACTGCTTTAAACAACACACATCTCTAGGGATGGGTACCGGTATCCGGGGTTCTGACATAAACGATAGTAACCAGACCGAAAAGCAGCACACATTTCGGTGCTTTATTTCGGTGCTTTTTTTTCCTGAGCTTTGATACACTTTAGATTCTAGCCAATCATTTTACATTTCCGAGGATAGTAGGCGGGTCCAGGTACGTACGTTCTTTTAGAGCAGAGCTACAGATTGAAAATGCCCAAGGCGAAGCGGTCAAAAGTCTGGCTGTACTTCACAGCAAAAGATGCAAACTCACCAGCCTGCAACAAGTGCTTTAAGCTGATACTGTGATACTGTCAAAGGAGGTAACACCTCAAATCCGATGAAACACCTGGCGACGCATAGCGATTTTTTAAAAGCTGAGAAATGCGCCATATTTGATAGCTTGCTGCGAGACCTCACACCGTGCACATCTACTGCGGGTGGGTTGCCAGTTATCGGACCCGGAGCAACATCCCCCAAAAACCCGAAGAATAGAGTCCTGGCCCCTAGCCCTGCCAGTGTAGCAGAAATGATGAGGATGATGATGGCAGCAGCAGCCGTTCTTCACTGCGTGAGTAGCTTAATGTTGTTCGTGTGTAATTTACATTGAGTAGGCTAACCACGTTATTACATTAATGCATGTAAGGTGAACTAGCAAACATCATAATAGCTACATGCGGCTGTCTTCTTGTTTGATGGCAGATACTCCCTTCACCCTGGCCAAAAAGGCTAAAATGACCAAAGAAAAAGTGTAAAACAGTTAAACATGAGAGGTTTTTGGACAAAGTTTGTGTTTTTTCCATTGTTTAAGTACTGCTTCCAGCCAAGAGTGATACCATATATGCCCCATAGCTGCAGAAAAGGCTAACATTTACAAAAAAAAAACAGCTGAACATGAGAGGTTTTTGGACCAATTTTGTGTTCTCCATTCTTTAAGCACCGGTTTGAGCACCGTTTAAGAACCGGCACCGTTTCAAAAGTACCGGTTTGGCACCGGTATCGGATAAAACCTAAACGATACCCATCCCTACACATCTCTCTCTGTTTTTTTAACCTGTCCTTTTCTCCAAAACAGAAAGTAGCATTACAGTTGTTTCAGCCTGAGAAACACCAAACACTCTTCATGCTATCATTCATCAACACAACTATTTTATTTCTTTCTGTCCACTGGGCAGGTGACCTGCAGAATCATGTCTGCCCCAACTGGATACCTTTTCACACACACCGTGACATCAGACACACTCACACTCACTTCTGCTTAGAGCACAATTTCACTTCATTCGTCAACAATCCACACACCACATGCTGCCCAATAAAAACTTTGCCGTGTATTTCATCCTCTTTCAAGGCAGACTTACACAGTTTATTCTCCATTACAAGACAACAATCATCCACACTCACGCAGACCACGTCTGGCCCGCACACACACAACATAGGCCTATCGCTTGCGTCTACACGCACAGCTAGCGCTTACACGCACAGCTAGCGCTCTCTGTTGAAAACTCTCAAATGCCCCATATGGCGGAGAATTCAACCATCGGACACTCTCCTAACGCCCCAAATGGCGGAGATTCCGAACTCTCTTCACAGCGGAGTCACCGAACCTAAGTTGTCTCTACGCCCCACACGGCGGAGAAGCCTGTGTCTCTCTCATGCGGCTAGCGCGCTCCCGTACCTGCGTTCAACGCAGGGTCACGTAGCCACTCTCTAAGGCCTTCTGTACTCACTGTTTGTTTCATGGGAAGAGTCTCTGGATCCCGTCAATCGCCATCCATCCCGAGGGGAGTTTCAGGTTGCAAACTGTCCGGCCTGGTGACAAAGTGAAACCCAGGGCTTTACGTCAAACGTCCCAGACGTTGCGGTGGCGTCCTCTCCCTCTCCTCGGTGGATGCGATGTGTTAGTTCCGTGGGTCTGTGTTTCCACAAGCCCCGCTAATTCTAGAGACTTATTCATGATGAAGAAAACAGACAGTTGATCGATTACTCGCGCAAGGGAGGCCTCGTCTGTGTCCACCACGGAAATGACCCCCAAATCTGACCTCCTCCTGCTGCCTTTTATTGAGACAGTCCACACAAAACACATCAGAGCAAAGCCACGCCCACATGGTTTCTAAGACAGGCATTGTATGTATATGTGTTAACTGCGGTAGAATGTGTGTGTGTGTTGTGGGGTGTTACCCTCCTGCTGACAAAAGGGTCATAAAGCAGGAGCAACATCACAAGAAACAGATCTTCAAGAGGGATGAGTATCTGCAATAAAAACATTACAGCCCGAGCCCACCCAGAAACGCTTGAGAATCTGGGGAAGATAAGGGAATTCCTTTCATCCAGGATTGGCAAGCATAAAATGACAACAGGTAACAATGCACTCTAACAGTAAAGGGTGCTTGTAAGTATAAGGGCATTGTCCCGCAAAGTGTCTTATGAGTAGGGTGAAGGAGCCATAGGCCCTTGCCCCCAGGACCTAAAAGCAGCCATGGAGGAGAATGGAAGCAGGACCAGACATGTAGCAGTACCCAAAGAGGCATGAAGACCCGAAGAGAGCTCTGCCAGCAGAAGGGCCAAACTGAGCTATGGGGGCAATGCCCTGTTCTCGGAAGCGTTGTCAGGCGTGTCGTGTGTGGAGGCGGGAAATAGAGGACCCAAACCGCGGGGAAGCACGGATGCAGGAGAATGGTGGTTTTATGGTAGGAGGCTTGTGAGAAACAGGAACTGACCGACTGACTGGGGGGGGGGGGGGTTTGGGGGGGGAACGGAACTAACTGGCTGACTGGACTGGACCGGCTGGCTGTACTGGCTGATTGACTGAACGGAACATACCTCGGAAAGACGACATCAACATCAAGGATGCGACAGGAAAAAGGACTGAGACTTGATAATGACTAACTGACTGAATAGGACGATGGAGACCGGTGAGTACACAGCTGAACTGACTAATGATAAATGGAAATAACTGGAACCAATACACAGGCTGGTATGCTTGCACAGAAAACAGGAAAGTGAGAAAACTGAAGGTGGGAAATAAAACTAGAACAGAACAAACTGATAACGCTGGGTCAACAACCCGGAAAACCTGGACAGCTTTTTTTGTGGCCCACCCACCAAGGACCCATATATATCTGTCATGAGATGCAAGGAATGGGATGTCTAAGTTTGTGGAATAAACTAAGGTACAGGTGGCCAGGAGGAAGACAGGGAGGAATGTCGCACCTGGCACCTCAGTAACCACTTTTAATCCTCAAGCCCTGCGTGTGTGAGGGTGTATGGAGTGTAGGAGGGAGGCACTGGGTGATGGGGAGGAAAAGGATTTGGGGCAGGGGGCAAAGTACCGCAAACCAGCTCCCCTGCAGCCCCCATAGGGCACTCCCCTCCATTCCGGCCTACCAGCCCCAAAGCAGAGGAATATACATACACATCAACATTTAGTCAATCTCAACTACATAGAACAATAGACACCGGGTTGATTATATCCCAAACCACCCCTGCAAGTTGACTCCTCAAGAGCTGAGTTACCTGCAAAGGATGGTGTATAACTGTGACACCAATCCAAACTCATCATCAATATGCTGATGAAACCACCATGTTGTGGGCTCATCTCCGATGGATGAGAAGGCTTACAGGCAGAGGTAGAGAAGTTATCTGCCGGTACGCAAAAAATAACCTGAAATCGGTATAACTCAAGTCCCCACAGCAGAGGAACCACTCATTGCCTTGGAATTAAAAAGCATTTGATATTGAGAGATTAAATCTGAAATGTGTTGGTTGTAGTAGTGAGACACAAATTACACCCTCCGTGGCCAGTTGTTTCTCTGCTGAGCGTCATTTTAATGGGTGAGAAAGGGGGGGGAGAATCAAAAACTCAAAGATTAGTCAGAAACGGCTGATATGGATGGAATTTTGGCTTATTATTTATTAAGCTTTATAAATGCTTCCGTGTGCACTACATTAAGATCTGAACAGCAAACGTGAATTTGTTTATCTTTATTAGCTACTAAAGCAGTAGTGTAGATAGTCTTTAGATGATATGATATGCCGGTAGCGAAGTTCCTTTAGCTTTAATTCGCGACTTCCAGGTTCACCTGAACCACTGCAGGTACGGTTGGATAAAGTAACTAAGGGGCACTGCCTGTTGCTTTGGTGTATGTCTTCCTCTGCACAGAAACGTGACAGTATTCTTTCTTCAAAAATAGATCTATTAAGGTA